>NW_027041915.1:0-21564 GCF_035048745.1 Mucor velutinosus
TTTGCATAAGAGTTATTCTCTTTTACGAGTTTTTTCTTTCATCATCAGTACAGCTAAGCCATTTTTACATATGATATTAGTGTATAATATAAACTTTATCTTTATTTCTCGTCGGTTTGATTGCATTGTCTTTTTATTAAGTGTTATTAACTATACTACGTCCTTCTTTATAGTCTATAGCATTTTCTTATCTTTTTCAATATGTTTTATAGTCAAATTTAAAGTTCTGGGCCGTAATTCCCTCACAATTCATGGTATCTTTTGTTTACTTTTAGTCCATCTCTAAAAAAAACAAATTAGTTTTGACCTATTACTCCAATATACCGTAACATATGATAACGATGAACTTCTATTCTATTCTTTTTAAGTTCTTCATATTTTTTTGATAAAAATACCATACGAAATTGATGAATATAGATCTTTTTATGAAACAATTACCAAATTGCCTTATTACTATTTTATATTTTGAATTTTGATGCTAATGCTGAAGACTGGCTCTCTATTTCATATATAAATGAGCCTGTTAAGCACAAAGAATAAAAGGATTATTATTTGTAGCTTATAAAAAATGGTCGATATTATAAAAACAAGAAAAGACTTATTTGAATAAGATCAGACACCAAAACTAAAAATTTATTGATGAAGACAAGAGTTATTCTATTTATACTAAGTTCTGAATGCCAAAGTAGCAATTTATCTTGTACAACGCTTATCACATCTGGTGAACCTCAGTATTTAGATAGCTAAGATGCACTTCACTTATCATAGCTTGTCCATGTTGTTGCACAACACAGACATATCTACCCATCAAGAATACCTTAATCTTTATAGACAGTTGTAGCCCTTCTGGCACAACAGAGCCGAACTTATTACTTTACGGTAGCTAAATTCACCAACAATTGAGTTTTTATCAACTTTTTTTCTTGTAAGTGTGTTGTTTATTCCAACTAAGATCATAGCCATATTCATTAGCATTTTTTTTCTATTTTTCAATGAAAGAGTTATACCCACCATCCACAGCAATACAATTATGAATATCCATATATGGACATAACTCCATGTTTAAAATATTTTACCACTGTCATCCAGAGCACATTTCTTACAATTTGTATATAATATACTCTTATTAAAGTCTATTGCCAAGGGAAAAGAAAATTCCAACCTTCTAACATTATTATTAAGATTGATACATCTATTATTATACTGAAACTAGCAATATAGAATGTTCAATAGTTTGATCGGTTTGATCGATTAAAGCCCCGGGTGGGTTGTTCAGAGATAATATGGATGAATGACTCATAAAACAGACTATATATTATAAAATAAAATGAACTCACGTCAGTAAACGTCGTCCATTTAATTTTTGCTACAATCATCATTATCGCACTTACAGTCACTGCAACACACATATGACAAGAGATCAAATCAAGTGTGAACCAAAATCAATAAAGTATAAATAAAGAATAGGATGGATGACTTATCTCAAGTTTTCTTATTACGAGATATATATATTATTTTCTACTTATTGGGAGATGAATTGTCTAGAGTGGCATTGATATGTATTGTTTATTGAAGATGCGTACTCCTTTATCGGTGAGTGAGGATATGAATCTATCAACTTGACCACGATTACCTTCTCATGCCTATCAATATCGCTTCATGCAACTTCAGTAGCCGGCATGTCCCATGGCTAAACTACAACTACTAAGAAAGAAGCTATCAATCATGTCAACACATTAGTACCACATCAATTTTATAGTTATAAACTCCAAAAATATTTTTTTTGTATTAAAGTGTATCTTTATTGGCTTTAAAGTTTATAATCTATACAGAATTTACAGGCAAGGACAAGGTGCCAGCTTGAACACTTGCCAGAGAAAGAGAAGAAAGGAGTGTACCATGGTCTTGACGGACCATATTGATAGCAGCAGAAGCTATCCAAGGCTCCTCCTCGTTTATGGCGCATCGCCAATGATACTTCCAAAGTGTACTGTAAGCAGCACCAAGAGCAATCAGAACATCCTCATCGATCACCAACAAATCTGAACCACTACAAAAGGTAGTCAGCGCCAACCAAATAGAAGAAGCAGAGGGGAGTAGCTCTTGAAGTGACAACAAAGAGACTACATCCTGCCAGAAAAATGACTTGACATGGCAACCCACCACGAAATGGTAAAGGTCCTCTGTAGAGAAACCGCAAAGAGCACAAGCAGGAGACAGAACTTTGGTAGGCATAATCTTATGGCACCACGAGCGGTGCGGGACACGGTCATGTAGCAATCGCCACCAAGGTGTGAAAGCCTTTGCAGGCAATTCCAGGGACCAGAAAAGACGCCACAAAGCAGGAGACAGCAACAAATGAGCAGGCAACTTCAAGGGAGGACCCATACGAGAGGTAATGGTACCCTTTGCAGGGTGCCAATACCTTCGCAAAGCACCAAGAGAGAGACGAGCAACCGGAGCAGCAGAACGAGACGAGTTGGAGACAGTCCAATGAGTACAATCTGGCATCCAAGAGGTAGCACCATCAGAACGGGGCATAGTAAAATAGTCTGCTTGAGACAAGACTATCTTACTATCCATGACAGGCGGGAATACCAGAGAGACAGGACCACGATCACGGTTCAAGGCAAGAAAAACAGGGCGCAAAACACGAGATGACCAAGCAAGATGAGAGGTGACACCATCAACTATACCTAGATCAGGTTGCCAGAAAGAGACATCCGACACCAAGAAACGAGGATCAAGAGATGATGGATCACGAGGAGGACGAACAGAAGGCACAGTACTGAGTACAGAACACAAGGGAAGATCAAGAAACCACCTAGCAGACCAACCAGAGGAAGGAACTAGCTTTGGCAATCTCAACAGAAGCTTTCCGAGATGTTTAGAACAGGCACAGAAGACACACGAGACTGGTAAAGACCAGGAAAACAAAACCACGGCAAGATGGACTTATGACCAGTGTAAACTTGAAAGGCATACACCAACCAAGAGGAGACAAAATCATTGGGAGAGGGTGGACGCAACAAACGTTGCAAATAGACAAGATGCAAAGCTAAGCTTTGATCTGCTATATCCACGAGACCAACACCACCAAATTTGCGGGAAGACACAAAGTAGACCAGGCAACACCAGGGCGAAAGACACCAGATACTCACGAACCACCGTAGTGAGAGACTTCAACCACGACGCAGTAGTAGCACCACCAGGAACAACACGCAACAAATGATATACCTTTGACAACAGTAACGAGTTAGCCACTAGTCCTGCTCCCCTAATGGAGAGATTCCTTTGTTTCAACAAGTTACTGTGTCGCTGGACCTTCACCAAGACACCATCAAGATAGTCTTGAAGTTGACTTTCAGTATGATACAAGGGATAACCCAAGTAACGTACTGCACCACGAGAGTGAGCGTCATGCCACTGGAGACCAGTAGAATCAGCCAAAGCAACCCAAGCAGAGTGTGACACACCAGACAACGACACCAACACTGTCTTGCTGATATTGACTTTCGCATTAGATGCTCGGCCATACAGATCAAGAACAGACAACAACACAGACCACTCTTCTGGCGAAGACAAAAACACCTCAAGATCATCCGCATAGCTCAGAATCTTGACAGGAGGAGGAGCAACAGAGCCACTAACAAAGTCCAAAGTCCAATTCCGGGCACCAGTACCATGATCCACACGAACTTCAACCGGTGAAGGCTTCCATTTACGTGGGATATCAACAGGAGACAGAGTAACACCAGAAAGACCAGGACAAGCAAGGAGAGAACGAAGCAAAGGCTCAAATGCCAGATTGAATAGCAATGGAGAGAGAGGATCACCTTGACGAAGACCTCGCAATTGAGGTACAGGAGCACCAAGCCAACCATTGATAGACACTGAAATCTTGGTTCCAAAGAACAAAGAAGACAGACAAGACACCAACTCACCAGGAAAACCAAACCGGAGCAACACACGACAAAGATATTCAGGATGAACCCGATCATACGCCTTCTCTTGATCCAACAAAACAGCCACTTGAGGTAAATCAGGAGCAACAACACGCAAGTGAGACATCAACAACTGATTTAACCAGCCATTGTCAGAGATCAGACGATGAGGGAGAAAACCAGTTTGATAAGGGTTGATTAACTTTGGCAACACTTTGTTCATACGATTAGCAATGAGCTTTGTAAATAACTTGGCATCACTGTTAATTAAGGACAAAGGTCTCCAGTTAACCAACAACTGAGGGTCACCCTTCTTGAACAATAAGACCATACGAGTTTGTTGCCACGAAGGAGGAAACACACCAGAAAAAGCTGCACCCAACACATCCACAAGCAAGTCAAGAAAATCAGTAGAAACACCAGCAAGATATTGATACAATTCAAAAGGCAAACCGTCAAGACCAGGACTTTTAGACTTGGGAGCATGAGTGAGCAAAGACAACAAAACATCGCGAGTTGGAAGTTCCATTAGCATATCACCATCCAAAGATGATAGACGTACATCAGTTGGAACATTCCCCAGGAGAGTATCGATAGCTTCAGCATCGACAGCATCAGGGGTATATAGCCTTTGGTAAAAACCTTGTGCCTCCCTGTTGATAGCTGCTGCTTCCACCAAGATATCCCAGTAGTAGAGCACTTTAAGGATTGAATTGTCTGTTGAGACTCTCGCACCTTGATCGAACGATAGAAATACTTGTTGCTACGTTCTCCCTGTTCTAACCAACGAGTGGCAGAGCGAAGCATATTCTGACTAGTCTCTTTCTGTATCTGATTCTCAATCAAAACTTCTAGTTGCCTGACCTGCTGCTCAGCATCACCTGTAGCAGTAGACACTCTGTCAGTTTGATCAATAGCATTCCTAGTCTCAACACCTGATACAGACGTTGACAGAGCCCTAATACGTTCCAGTTGAAGCGTAAAAACTTTGTTCTTGAATCGTGCTTTCATGCTTCTAGTGTACTTTTGTGCACAGCACTTTAGTAACAACTTGAAGGATTCCCATCTAGCCACCGTGCTTTCAGAGTCACCACTACTACCTTGACTAGTATTGACACCCTTAGACCCACCACCAACAGCACCAGAGAAGAACAATGACACCGTGGCATTCAACAACGCAACAAATTCCTTATCATCAAGCAGAGTTGGATTGAACCGCCAACTACCAGGACCAATACTAGCTGTCGCAGGCAACATTTCAACAGTCAAAAGAGAGTGATCCGTCCACCTACTAGGCATATATAGTAACTGACTATTAGTCAAACGAGGAGCAAGAGAAGAGTGACCAAAGATGTAATCAATACAAGTATTGCTCTTTGGAAACGTAGCTAAACCATCCGGATGACAATTGACAAAGTGAGTACGCAACCAGTGAACAAAAGGAGCGACATCGGCTTGACGAGAAGTAGACAAAGAGTGCAAGTGAATGTTGAAATCACCCATAACCATCCAAGGTGTGTTGAACACATCAGACCAAACAGAAAGAGAGAGAAAATCAGAGATAAATGAAGGACGGTCAAAAGACTGCGCGGGACCATAAATATTGGCCACTTTGCACAAAACATTGCTTGAGGCATCTACGACAGATGCAACAAGACAACGTTCATCCAACAATACCTCCGTATCCACCAAAGAAAACGAGAATTGAGACATATAATAGCACAGTGCTTGGACACAACGAGAGAACAATTAGGAAAAGCAAAAGAAAAGGAACGGACTTGAGATTCAGTGAGAGTAGATTGAGAGCGGAAATGAGATACCTCTTGCAAGCAAAGGATATCCAGATGGAGAGAGGAGGAGCGAAGATAAGATGAAAACTCTTTGAAATTTGTAGGATTAGACTGCATGAACAAGCTACGCGTGTTCAAGGAGCCAATCTTGATGCCTAATTTTGTACTCATTGAGCCCTACGGGCGTCTTGCTTAGTCTTGAGAGGCGCACGGCCATTAGTCTTGCTATTCTTGACAACACCAGAAACACCACCAGAAACACCACCAGAAACACCACCGGAAGCAACACCAGAAGCAACACCAGACTTGTTACCCTTAGCACCAGTACCAGAAGAAACACCACCAGAGTTACCCAGCTTGTTATCACCTTTTACACCAGCACCAGTAGTACCTTTCAGGTTTGCATTGAACTCCATTCTTTTGCGCTGAGCAAGATCCTTCAACTTGGTCAAATTCAACATCTCCTCAGGCGAGTCAATGTTCATATTCACAGCCACCTCAGCAGACGCATACTTGGAGTAGGCAGAACCACGCACGGTATCCAGCTTCTTGGGAGCTCCAGCAAGCACAATCTTGTCGTCCTCCATGTCCTCATCATCATTCATACTTACCTGGTGGTTATCTTCACTCAGAAGATCCAAATCCTCGTTACCAGTGGACTCATCATTTTCAGATTCGTCAACACTTTCACCCTGAAGAGATTCATCCTCGACTACACGATAATCGAGTTCTTCTTCTTCTACCTTCTCCACCTCCTTACCTACGCCTAATTTTTCCTTCTCAATATATTCCATCAATTCCACAGTGTTCTTACGAGCCAGAGTGACATCCTCAGAATCCTCAGAATGATGGTGAACTTTGTGCTTCTTGGTGAAATTTGCAGACTGAACCTCCTTTTCAGGGCAAAAACGCAACATGTGCCCTTGCTTATTGCACCTAAAGCAACGACGTCTAGCCAATTCAGGACATTTGGCGCGAACATGACCGCTGTGTTGACAGAAATGACAAACAGGTGGAGCACCTTGATAAGTCGCTGGCACAAAACAGTCAAATTCGCTCAGATAGAGCATTCTATCTAGGGGCTTGGCCTCCTGCCACTCATCCCCTACCTGAAATCCAACAGAAGTATCCAAAATCACCGAAAGTTTACCCTCAAAGTAACCACGGTGAGTAAACTTCTTCACTTGCAGTACCTTACCAAAGTACGACAAGGACTCCATAAGATCCGACAAAAAAGTGGTCTTGTCCACCATACGCATAAGTGTAAACCGCACATGCTTGACATCCCCAAATTCAGCACTTTCCTTGGAGGTAGACGCTTTGTACACTACACCTTGTACTGTCACCCCTTCACGCATAGCCACTTGTGCATGCTCCACCTGAGCAAACCTGGCTTCAATCAGCAGAGAACCATCAGCACGAGAATCATACAAACTAAGAGGTCGAAATTCCACGTCAGGTGAGATTTGATCTTGAATCACTTTGTAAGCGGCAACACGATCAGGAAACAAAGTTTTCTGAAACGTGAACAGAACAGAACCAGAAGAAAGGGATTGCTGAATAATCGCCATAGCCTTGCTTGCCAAAATTTGACCCTTCAGGTCATCATCTTCATAGAGAACAGTACCCACCAGTGGTACATCAGTTGGATTGTCCAATCGTCGCTTGTTGGGTTGGAGAAATCGACCCACCTTTTGACGTGAAGCTCTTTGAGCCCAAGTCAATTCAGATTGGGAAGACATGGAGTGTAACAGACGTAGAGTGTAACTTGTAATCTAGAGTGTAACTAAGTCCGCGTTGTTGAAAAAGTAGTGAAAAAGATGAATTCGACGAAAAATTGTTTGAATCAATCTGAAATCAAGATATGTTGTAGAGGCTGAAATGGATGTATCTAAATATACTTGGATGCAAGATGGATGTATCCTAGTTGTCGAGATATCGTTGTTCAAAGATGGCGTAATCGAAAACTTTTTAAAAAGTGATGAATACGCTTTTTTTTTTTTGTATTAAAGTGTATCTTTATTAGCTTAAATTTATAATCTATACAGTAATTACAGGCAAGGCCAAGGTGCCAGCTTGAACACTTGCCAAAGAAAGAGAAGAAAAGAGTGTACTATGGTCTTGACGGACCATGTTGATAGCAGCAGAAAGCTATCCAAGGCTCCTCGTCTATGACGCATCGCCAATGATACTTCCAAAGTGTACTGTAAGCAGCACCAAGAGCAATCAGAACATCCTCATCGATCACCAACAAATCCGAACCACTACAAAAGGTAGTCAGCGCCAACCAAATAGAAGAAGCAGAGGGGAGTAGCTCTTGAAGTGACAACAAAGAGACTACATCCTGCCAGAAAAATGACTTGACATGGCAACCCACCACGAAATGGTAAAGGTCTTCTGTAGCAAAACCACAAAGAGCACAAGCAGGAGACAGAACTTTTGTAGGCATAATCTTATGACACCACGAGCGGTGCGGGACACGGTCATGTAGCAATCGCCACCAAGGTGTGAAAGCCTTTGCAGGCATTTCCAGGGACCAGAAAAAGACGCCACAAAGCAGGAGACAGCAACAAATGGGCAGGCAACTTCAAGGGAGGACCCATACGAGAGGTAATGGTACCCTTTGCAGGGTGCCAATACCTTCGCAAAGCACCAAGAGAGAGACGAGCAACCGGAGCAGCAGAACGAGACGAGTTGGAGACAGTCCAATGTGTACAATCTGGCATCCAAGAGGTAGCACCATCAGAACGGGGCATAGCAAAATAGTCTGCTTGAGACAAGACTATCTTACTATCCATGACAGGCGGGAATACCAGAGAGACAGGACCACGATCACGGTTCAAGGCAAGAAAAACAGGGCGCAAAACACGAGATGACCAAGCAAGATGAGAGGTGACACCATCAACTATACCTAGATCAGGTTGCCAGAAAGAGACATCCGACACCAAGAAACGAGGATCAAGAGATGATGGATCACGAGGAGGACGAACAGAAGGCACAGTACTGAGTACAGAACACAAGGGAAGATCAAGAAACCACCTAGCAGACCAACCAGAGGAAGGAACTAGCTTTGGCAATCTCAACAGAAGCTTTCCAAGATGTGTTAGAGCAGGCACAGAAGACACACGAGACTGGTAAAGACCAGGAAAACAAAACCACGGCAAGATGGACTTATGACCAGTGTAAACTTGAAAAGCGTACACCAACCAAGAGGAGACAAAATCACTGGGAGAGGGTGGACGCAACAAACGTTGCAAATAGACAAGATGCAAAGCTAAGCTTTGATCTGCTATATCCACGAGACCAACACCACCAAACTTGCGGGGGAGACACAAAGTAGACCAAGCAACACCAGGGCGAAAGGACATCAGATACTCACGGACCACCGTAGTGAGAGACTTCAACCACGACGCAGTAGTAGCACCACCAGGAACAACACGCAACAAATGATATACCTTTGACAACAGTAACGAGTTAGCCACTAGTCCTGCTCCCCTAATGGAGAGATTCCTTTGTTTCAACAAGTTACTGTGTCGCTGGACCTTCACCAAGACACCATCAAGATAGTCTTGAAGTTGACTTTCAGTATGATACAAGGGAATAACCCAAGTAACGTACTGCACCACGAGAGTGAGCGTCATGCCACTGGAGACCAGTAGAATCAGCCAAAGCAACCCAAGCAGAGTGTGACACACCAGACAACGACACCAACACTGTCTTGCTGATATTGACTTTCGCATTAGATGCTCGGCCATACAGATCAAGAACAGACAACAGCACAGACCACTCTTCTGGCGAAGACAAAAACACCTCAAGATCATCCGCATAGCTCAGAATCTTGACAGGAGGAGGAGCAACAGAGCCACTAACAAAGTCCAAAGTCCAATTCCGGGCACCAGTACCATGATCCACACGAACTTCGACCGGTAAAGGCTTCCATTTACGTGGGATATCAACAGGAGACAGAGTAACACCAGAAAGACCAGGACAAGCAAGGGAGAGAAACGAAGCAAAGGCTCAAATGCCAGATTGAATAGCAATGGAGAGAGAGGATCACCTTGACGAAGACCTCGCAATTGAGGTACAGGAGCACCAAGCCAACCATTGATAGACACTGAAATCTTGGTTCCAAAGAACAAAGAAGACAGACAAGACACCAACTCACCAGGAAAACCAAACCGGAGCAACACACGACAAAGATATTCAGGATGAACCCGATCATACGCCTTCTCTTGATCCAACAAAACAGCAACTTGAGGTAAATCAGGAGCAACAACACGCAAGTGAGACATCAACAACTGATTTAACCAGCCATTGTCAGAGATCAGACGATGAGGGAGAAAACCAGTTTGATAAGGGTTGATTAACTTTGGCAACACTTTGTTCATACGATTAGCAATGAGCTTTGTAAATAACTTGGCATCACTGTTAATTAAGGACAAAGGTCTCCAGTTAACCAACAACTGAGGGTCACCCTTCTTGAACAATAAGACCATACGAGTTTGTTGCCACGAAGGAGGAAACACACCAGAAAAAGCTGCACCCAACACATCCACAAGCAAGTCAAGAAAAATCAGTTGAAACACCAGCAAGATATTGATACAATTCAAAAGGCAAACCGTCAAGACCAGGACTTTTAGACTTGGGAGCATGAGTGAGCAAAGACAACAAAACATCGCGAGTTGGAAGTTCCATTAGCATATCACCATCCAAGGATGATAGACGTACATCAGTTGGAACATTCCCCAGGAGAGTATCGATAGCTTCAGCATCGACAGCATCAGGGGTATATAGCCTTTGGTAAAAACCTTGTGCCTCCCTGTTGATAGCTGCTGCTTCCACCAAGATATCTCCAGTAGTAGAGCACTTTAAGGATTGAATTGTCTGTTGAGACTCTCGCACCTTGATCGAACGATAGAAATACTTGTTGCTACGTTCTCCCTGTTCTAACCAACGAGTGGCAGAGCGAAGCATATTCTGACTAGTCTCTTTCTGTATCTGATTCTCAATCAAAACTTCTAGTTGCCTGACCTGCTGCTCAGCATCACCTGTAGCAGTAGACACTCTGTCAGTTTGATCAATAGCATTCCTAGTCTCAACACCTGATACAGACGTTGACAGAGCCCTAATACGTTCCAGTTGAAGCGTAAAAACTTTGTTCTTGAATCGTGCTTTCATGCTTCTAGTGTACTTTTGTGCACAGCACTTTAGTAACAACTTGAAGGATTCCCATCTAGCCACCGTGCTTTCAGAGTCACCACTGCCACCTTGACTAGTATTGACACCCTTAGACCCACCACCAACAGCACCAGAGAAGAACAATGACACCGTGGCATTCAACAACGCAACAAATTCCTTATCATCAAGCAGAGTTGGATTGAACCGCCAACTACCAGGACCAATACTAGCTGTCGCAGGCAACATTTCAACAGTCAAAAGAGAGTGATCCGTCCACCTACTAGGCATATATAGTAACTGACTATTAGTCAAACGAGGAGCAAGAGAAGAGTGACCAAAGATGTAATCAATACAAGTATTGCTCTTTGGAAACGTAGCTAAACCATCCGGATGACAATTGACAAAGTGAGTACGCAACCAGTGAACAAAAGGAGCGACATCGGCTTGACGAGAAGTAGACAAAGAATGCAAGTGAATGTTGAAATCACCCATAACCATCCAAGGTGTGTTGAACACATCAGACCAAACAGAAAGAGAGAGAAAATCAGAGATAAATGAAGGACGGTCAAAAGACTGCGCGGGACCATAAATATTGGCCACTTTGCACAAAACATTGCTTGAGGCATCTACGACAGATGCAACAAGACAACGTTCATCCAACAATACCTCCGTATCCACCAAAGAATAACGAGAATTGAGACATATAATAGCACAGTGCTTGGACACAACGAGAGAACAATTAGGAAAAGCAAAAGAAAAGGAACGGACTTGAGATTCAGTGAGAGTAGATTGAGAGCGGAAATGAGATACCTCTTGCAAGCAAAGGATATCCAGATGGAGAGAGGAGGAGCGAAGATAAGATGAAAACTCTTTGAAATTTGTAGGATTAGACTGCATGAACAAGCTACGCGTGTTCAAGGAGCCAATCTTGATGCCTAATTTTGTACTCATTGAGCCCTACGGGCGTCTTGCTTAGTCTTGAGAGGCGCACGGCCATTAGTCTTGCTATTCTTGACAACACCAGAAACACCACCAGAAACACCACCAGAAACACCACCGGAAGCAACACCAGAAGCAACACCAGACTTGTTACCCTTAGCACCAGTACCAGAAGAAACACCACCAGAGTTATCCTGCTTGTTATCACCTTTTACACCAGCACCAGTAGTACCTTTCAGGTTTGCATTGAACTCCATTCTTTTGCGCTGAGCAAGATCCTTCAACTTGGTCAAATTCAACATCTCCTCAGGCGAGTCAATGTTCATATTCACAGCCACCTCAGCAGACGCATACTTGGAGTAGGCAGAACCACGCACGGTATCCAGCTTCTTGGGAGCTCCAGCAAGCACAATCTTGTCGTCCTCCATGTCCTCATCATCATTCATACTTACCTGGTGGTTATCTTCACTCAGAAGATCCAAATCCTCGTTACCAGTGGACTCATCATTTTCAGATTCGTCAACACTTTCACCCTGAAGAGATTCATCCTCGACTACACGATAATCGAGTTCTTCTTCTTCTACCTTCTCCACCTCCTTACCTACGCCTAATTTTTCCTTCTCAATATATTCCATCAATTCCACAGTGTTCTTACGAGCCAGAGTGACATCCTCAGAATCCTCAGAATGATGGTGAACTTTGTGCTTCTTGGTGAAATTTGCAGACTGAACCTCCTTTTCAGGGCAAAAACGCAACATGTGCCCTTGCTTATTGCACCTAAAGCAACGACGTCTAGCCAATTCAGGACATTTGGCGCGAACATGACCGCTGTGTTGACAGAAATGACAAACAGGTGGAGCACCTTGATAAGTCGCTGGCACAAAACAATCAAATTCGCTCAGATAGAGCATTCTATCTAGGGGCTTGGCCTCCTGCCACTCATCCCCTACCTGAAATCCAACAGAAGTATCCAAAATCACCGAAAGTTTACCCTCAAAGTAACCACGGTGAGTAAACTTCTTCACTTGCAGTACCTTACCAAAGTACGACAAGGACTCCATAAGATCCGACAAAAAAGTGGTCTTGTCCACCATACGCATAAGTGTAAACCGCACATGCTTGACATCCCCAAATTCAGCACTTTCCTTGGAGGTAGACGCTTTGTACACTACACCTTGTACAGTCACCCCTTCACGCATAGCCACTTGTGCATGCTCCACCTGAGCAAACCTGGCTTCAATCAGCAGAGAACCATCAGCACGAGAATCATACAAACTAAGAGGTCGAAATTCCACGTCAGGTGAGATTTGATCTTGAATCACTTTGTAAGCGGCAACACGATCAGGAAACAAAGTTTTCTGAAACGTGAACAGAACAGAACCAGAAGAAAGGGATTGCTGAATAATCGCCATAGCCTTGCTTGCCAAAATTTGACCCTTCAGGTCATCATCTTCATAGAGAACAATACCCACCAGTGGTACATCAGTTGGATTGTCCAATCGTCGCTTGTTGGGTTGGAGAAATCGACCCACCTTTTGACGTGAAGCTCTTTGAGCCCAAGTCAATTCAGATTGGGAAGACATGGAGTGTAACAGACGTAGAGTGTAACTTGTAATCTAGAGTGTAACTAAGTCGCGTTGTTGAAAAAGTAGTGAAAAAGATGAATTCGACGAAAAATTGTTGAATCGATCTGAAATCAAGATATGTTGTAGAGCTGAAATGGATGTATCTAAATATACTTGGATGCAAGATGGATGTATCCTAGTTGTCGAGATATCGTTGTTCAAAGATGGCGTAATCGAAAACTTTTTAAAAAGTGATGAATACGCGAAAGAGCTTCTGAATACGCTTTTTTTTTTTTTGTATTAAAGTGTATCTTTATTAGCTTTAAATTTATAATCTATACAGTAATTACAGGCAAGGCCAAGGTGCCAGCTTGAACACTTGCCAAAGAAAGAGAAGAAAAGAGTGTACTATGGTCTTGACGGACCATGTTGATAGCAGCAGAAGCTATCCAAGGCTCCTCGTCTATGACGCATCGCCAATGATACTTCCAAAGTGTACTGTAAGCAGCACCAAGAGCAATCAGAACATCCTCATCGATCACCAACAAATCCGAACCACTACAAAAGGTAGTCAGCGCCAACCAAATAGAAGAAGCAGAGGGGAGTAGCTCTTGAAGTGACAACAAAGAGACTACATCCTGCCAGAAAAATGACTTGACATGGCAACCCACCACGAAATGGTAAAGGTCCTCTGTAGCAAAACCACAAAGAGCACAAGCAGGAGACAGAACTTTTGTAGGCATAATCTTATGACACCACGAGCGGTGCGGGACACGGTCATGTAGCAATCGCCACCAAGGTGTGAAAGCCTTTGCAGGCATTTCCAGGGACCAGAAAAGACGCCACAAAGCAGGAGACAGCAACAAATGGGCAGGCAACTTCAAGGGAGGACCCATACGAGAGGTAATGGTACCCTTTGCAGGGTGCCAATACCTTCGCAAAGCACCAAGAGAGAGACGAGCAACCGGAGCAGCAGAACGAGACGAGTTGGAGACAGTCCAATGTGTACAATCTGGCATCCAAGAGGTAGCACCATCAGAACGGGGCATAGCAAAATAGTCTGCTTGAGACAAGACTATCTTACTATCCATGACAGGCGGGAATACCAGAGAGACAGGACCACGATCACGGTTCAAGGCAAGAAAAACAGGGCGCAAAACACGAGATGACCAAGCAAGATGAGAGGTGACACCATCAACTATACCTAGATCAGGTTGCCAGAAAGAGACATCCGACACCAAGAAACGAGGATCAAGAGATGATGGATCACGAGGAGGACGAACAGAAGGCACAGTACTGAGTACAGAACACAAGGGAAGATCAAGAAACCACCTAGCAGACCAACCAGAGGAAGGAACTAACTTTGGCAATCTCAACAGAAGCTTTCCAAGATGTGTTAGAGCAGGCACAGAAGACACACGAGACTGGTAAAGACCAGGAAAACAAAACCACGGCAAGATGGACTTATGACCAGTGTAAACTTGAAAAGCGTACACCAACCAAGAGGAGACAAAATCACTGGGAGAGGGTGGACGCAACAAACGTTGCAAATAGACAAGATGCAAAGCTAAGCTTTGATCTGCTATATCCACGAGACCAACACCACCAAACTTGCGGGGGAGACACAAAGTAGACCAAGCAACACCAGGGCGAAAGGACACCAGATACTCACGGACCACCGTAGTGAGAGACTTCAACCACGACGCAGTAGTAGCACCACCAGGAACAACACGCAACAAATGATATACCTTTGACAACAGTAACGAGTTAGCCACTAGTCCTGCTCCCCTAATGGAGAGATTCCTTTGTTTCATCAAGTTACTGTGTCGCTGGACCTTCACCAAGACACCATCAAGATAGTCTTGAAGTTGACTTTCAGTATGATACAAGGGATAACCCAAGTAACGTACTGCACCACGAGAGTGAGCGTCATGCCACTGGAGACCAGTAGAATCAGCCAAAGCAACCCAAGCAGAGTGTGACACACCAGACAACGACACCAACACTGTCTTGCTGATATTGACTTTCGCATTAGATGCTCGGCCATACAGATCAAGAACAGACAACAACACAGACCACTCTTCTGGCGAAGACAAAAACACCTCAAGATCATCCGCATAGCTTAGAATCTTGACAGGAGGAGGAGCAACAGAGCCACTGACAAAGTCCAAAGTCCAATTCCGGGAACCAGTACCATGATCCACACGAACTTCAACCGGTGAAGGCTTCCATTTACGTGGGATATTAACAGGAGACAGAGTAACACCAGAAAGACCAGGACAAGCAAGGAGAGAACGAAGCAAAGGCTCAAATGCCAGATTGAATAGCAATGGAGACAGAGGATCACCTTGACGAAGACCTCGCAATTGAGGTACAGGAGCACCAAGCCAACCATTGATAGACACTGAAATCTTGGTTCCAAAGAACAAAGAAGACAGACAAGACACCAACTCACCAGGAAAACCAAACCGGAGCAACACACGACAAAGATATTCAGGATGAACCCGATCATACGCCTTCTCTTGATCCAACAAAACAGCCACTTGAGGTAAATCAGGAGCAACAACACGCAAGTGAGACATCAACAACTGATTTAACCAGCCATTGTCAGAGATCAGACGATGAGGGAGAAAACCAGTTTGATAAGGGTTGATTAACTTTGGCAACACTTTGTTCATACGATTAGCAATGAGCTTTGTAAATAACTTGGCATCACTGTTAATTAAGGACAAAGGTCTCCAGTTAACCAACAACTGAGGGTCACCCTTCTTGAACAATAAGACCATACGAGTTTGTTGCCACGAAGGAGGAAACACACCAGAAAAAGCTGCACCCAACACATCCACAAGCAAGTCAAGAAAATCAGTAGAAACACCAGCAAGATATTGATACAATTCAAAAGGCAAACCGTCAAGACCAGGACTTTTAGACTTGGGAGCATGAGTGAGCAGAGACAACAAAACATCGCGAGTTGGAAGTTCCATTAGCATATCACCATCCAAAGATGATAGACGTACATCAGTTGGAACATTCCCCAGGAGAGTATCGATAGCTTCAGCATCGACAGCATCAGGGGTATATAGCCTTTGGTAAAAACCTTGTGCCTCCCTGTTGATAGCTGCTGCTTCCACCAAGATATCCCCAGTAGTAGAGCACTTTAAGGATTGAATTGTCTGTTGAGACTCTCGCACCTTGATCGAACGATAGAAATACTTGTTGCTACGTTCTCCCTGTTCTAACCAACGAGTGGCAGAGCGAAGCATATTCTGACTAGTCTCTTTCTGTATCTGATCCTCAATCAAAACTTCTAGTTGCCTGACCTGCTGTTCAGCATCACCTGAAGCAGTAGACACTCTATCAGTTTGACCAATAGCATTCCTAGTCTCAACACCCGATACAGACGTCGACAGAGCCCTAATACGTTCCAGTTGAAGCGTAAAAACTTTGTTCTTGAATCGTGCTTTCATGCTTCTAGTGTACTTTTGTGCACAGCACTTTAGTAACAACTTGAAGGATTCCCATCTAGCCACCGTGCTTTCAGAGTCACCACTACTACCTTGACTAGTATTGACACCCTTAGACCCACCACCAACAGCACCAGAGAAGAACAATGACACCGTGGCATTCAACAACGCAACAAATTCCTTATCATCAAGCAGAGTTGGATTGAACCGCCAACTACCAGGACCAATACTAGCTGTCGCAGGTAACATTTCAACAGTCAAAAGAGAGTGATCCGTCCACCTACTAGGCATATATAGTAACTGACTATTAGTCAAACGAGGAGCAAGAGAAGAGTGACCAAAGATGTAATCAATACAAGTATTGCTCTTTGGAAACGTGGCTAAACCATCCGGATGACAATTGACAAAGTGAGTACGCAACCAGTGAACAAAAGGAGCGACATCGGCTTGACGAGAAGTAGACAAAGAGTGCAAGTGAATGTTGAAATCACCCATAACCATCCAAGGTGTGTTGAACACATCAGACCAAACAGAAAGAGAGAGAAAATCAGAGATAAATGAAGGACGGTCAGAAGACTGCGCTGGACCATAGACGTTGGCCACTTTGCACAAAACATTGCTTGAGGCATCTACGACAGATGCAACAAGACAACGTTCATCCAACAATACCTCCGTATCCACCAAAGAATAACGAGAATTGAGACATATAATAGCACAGTGCTTGGACACAACGAGAGAACAATTAGGAAAAGCAAAAGAAAAGGAACGGACTTGAGATTCAGTGAGAGTAGATTGAGAGCGGAAATGAGATACCTCTTGCAAGCAAAGGATATCCAGATGGAGAGAGGAGGAGCGAAGATAAGATGAAAACTCTTTGAGATTTGTAGGATTAGACTGCATGAACAAGCTACGCGTGTTCAAGGAGCCAATCTTGATGCCTAATTTTGTACTCATTGAGCCCTACGGGCGTCTTGCTTAGTCTTGAGAGGCGCACGGCCATTAGTCTTGCTATTCTTGACAACACCAGAAACACCACCAGAAACACCACCAGAAACACCACCGAAAGCAACACCAGAAGCAACACCAGACTTGTTACCCTTAGCACCAGTACCAGAAGAGACACCACCAGAGTTACCCAGCTTGTTATCGCCTTTTACACCAGCACCAGTAGTACCTTTCAGGTTTGCATTGAACTCCATTCTTTTGCGCTGAGCAAGATCCTTCAACTTGGTCAAATTCAACACCTCCTCAGGCGAGTCAATGTTCATATTCACAGCCACCTCAGCAGACGCATACTTGGAGTAGGCAGAACCACGCACGGTATCCAGCTTCTTGGGAGCTCCAGCAAGCACAATCTTGTCGTCCTCCATGTCCTCATCCTCATTCATACTTACCTGGTGGTTATCTTCACTCAGAAGATCCAAATCCTCGTTACCAGTGGACTCATCATTTTCAGATTCGTCAACACTTTCACCCTGAAGAGATTCATCCTCGACTACACGATAATCGAGTTCTTCTTCTTCTACCTTCTCCACCTCCTTACCTACGCCTAATTTTTCCTTCTCAATATATTCCATCAATTCCACAGTGTTCTTACGAGCCAGAGTGACATCCTCAGAATCCTCAGAATGATGGTGAACTTTGTGCTTCTTGGTGAAATTTGCAGACTGAACCTCCTTTTCAGGGCAAAAACGCAACATGTGCCCTTGCTTATTGCACCTAAAGCAACGACGTCTAGCCAATTCAGGACATTTGGCGCGAACATGACCGCTGTGTTGACAGAAATGACAAACAGGTGGAGCACCTTGATAAGTCGCTGGCACAAAACAATCAAATTCGCTCAGATAGAGCATTCTATCTAGGGGCTTGGCCTCCTGCCACTCATCCCCTACCTGAAATCCAACAGAAGTATCCAAAATCACCGAAAGTTTACCCTCAAAGTAACCACGGTGAGTAAACTTCTTCACTTGCAGTACCTTACCAAAGTACGACAAGGACTCCATAAGATCCGACAAAAAAGTGGTCTTGTCCACCATACGCATAAGTGTAAACCGCACATGCTTGACATCCCCAAATTCAGCACTTTCCTTGGAGGTAGACGCTTTGTACACTACACCTTGTACAGTCACCCCTTCACGCATAGCCACTTGTGCATGCTCCACCTGAGCAAACCTGGCTTCAATCAGCAGAGAACCATCAGCACGAGAATCATACAAACTAAGAGGTCGAAATTCCACGTCAGGTGAGATTTGATCTTGAATCACTTTGTAAGCGGCAACACGATCAGGAAACAAAGTTTTCTGAAACGTGAACAGAACAGAACCAGAAGAAAGGGATTGCTGAATAATCGCCATAGCCTTGCTTGCCAAAATTTGACCCTTCAGGTCATCATCTTCATAGAGAACAGTACCCACCAGTGGTACATCAGTTGGATTGTCCAATCGTCGCTTGTTGGGCTGGAGAAATCGACCCACCTTTTGACGTGAAGCTCTTTGAGCCCAAGTCAATTCAGATTGGGAAGACATGGAGTGTAACAGACGTAGAGTGTAACTTGTAATCTAGAGTGTAACTAAGTCGCGTTGTTGAAAAAGTAGTGAAAAAGATGAATTCGACGAAAAATGGTTGAATCGATCTGAAATCAAGATATGTTGTAGAGCTGAAATGGATGTATCTAAATATACTTGGATGCAAGATGGATGTATCCTAGTTGTCGAGATATCGTTGTTCAAAGATGGCGTAATCGAAAACTTATAAAAAGTGATGAATACGCGAAAGAGCGTGAGAGCTTCTGAATACGCGAAAGAGCCTAGAGCCTACCTCCTAGCCTTTAACAATCTTGAAGGATAAAACCTCGCGTGTTGAAGTTTCAAACTTTACAGTAAACCAAAAGAAACCTATTCGTTAGCAAGCTATTTATAAAAAAAAATTACATATTACGTAACAGCTAAACAAAATAAAAATAAATATTACAAACAATAACCTTTTTACTTTATTTACAAAAAAATTTTTTTTGTTTAATTTATATTAAATACTTTACATTTATTTTATAAAACAAAAAATTTTGTTTATTTTATTGTATAAAATATAAAAACATAATTTTATGTTAAATTTATAAAAAAAAATTTATTATAAATTTATTTAGTATTATAAAATAAAATTAATACCACGTTATATATACTTATATTGTATAATATATATAAATTTAAATATATTTCTTTAATTTGTTACCATATAAAATATTTTGTAAAAATTATCTAACTAGTTTATTACTATAAGTTTTATTCTCATATTTGTAAACAAATTGGTATAGGTTTTTTTCTGACGAATATATTATGATTACGAATAGGTCGTAAATACTTCAGTGATTTTTTTTGCGGCTCTTTCGCAGGAAAAAGTTTTTTTTTTGCCAGGGCGGGCTTATATATACTTTTTAAAAGCCAGGACTAGTGGCTAACTCGTTACTGTTGTCAAAGGTATATCATTTGTTGCGTGTTGTTCCTGGTGGTGCTACTACTGCGTCGTGGTTGAAGTCGCTCACAAAGGTGGTTCGTGAGTATCTGGTGTCTTTTCGCCCCGGTGTTTGCCTGGTCTACTTTGTGTCTTCCTCGCAAATTTGGTGGTGTTGGTCTCGTGGATATAGCAGATCAAAGCTTAGCTTTGCATCTTGTCTATTTGCAACGTTTGTTGCGTCCACCCTCCCCAGTGATTTTGTCTCCTCTTGGTTGGTGTATGCTTTTTCAAGTTTACACTGGCCATAAGTCCATCTGCCGTGGTTTTTGTTTTCCTGGTCTTTTACCAGTCTCGTGTGTCTTCTGTGCCTGCTCTAACACATCTTTGGAAAGCTTCTGTTGAGATTGCCAAGTTAGTTCCTTCCTCTGGTTGGTCTGCTAGCTGGTTTCTTGATCTTCCCTTGTGTTCTGTTCTCAGTACTGTGCCTTCTTTGGCGATGCGTCATAGACGAGGAGCCTTGGATAGCTTCTGCTGCTATTCAACATGGTCCGTCAAGACCATAGTACACTCTTTTCTTCTCTTTCTTTTGCAAGTGTTCAAGCTAGCACCTTGGCCTTGCCTGTAATTACTGTATAGATATAATTTAAGCTAATAAAGATACACTTTGATACAAAAAAAAAAAAAAAACTGTGCCTTCTGTTCGTCCTCCTCGTGATCCATCATCTCTTGATCCTCGTTTCTTGGTGTCGGATGTCTCTTTCTGCAACCTGATCTAGGTATAGTTGATGGTGTCACCTCTCATCTTGCTTAGTCATCTCGTGTTTTGCGCCCTGTTTTTCTTGCTTTGAACCGTGATCGTGGTCCTGTCTCTCTGGTATTCCCGCCTGTCATGGATAGTAAGATAGTCTTGTTCAAGTAGACTATTTTACTATGCCCCGTTCTGATGGTGCTACCTCTTGGATGCCAGATTGTACTCATTGGACTGTCTCCAACTCGTCTCGTTCTGCTGCTCCGGTTGCTCGTCTCTCTCTTGGTGCTTTGCGAAGGTATTGGCACCCTGCAAAGGGTACCATTACAATCTCGTATGGGTCCTCCCTTGAAGTTGCCTGCTCATATTGTTGCTGTCTCCTGCTTTGTGGGCGTACTTTCTGTCCTGGAAATGCCTGCAAAGCTTTCAACCTTGGTTTGGCGATATGCTACATGACCGTCTCCCGCACCGTTCGTGGTGCCATAA
>NW_027041918.1:0-2500 GCF_035048745.1 Mucor velutinosus
CTTTTAACGCTTCCAAACACGGAAACAGATCATTTCAAATGTAGTACAACGGCGATAACGCAACTCAATCGATGAAACCCGCAAGATGAGCATGCGAATCTTTATAGAACTAGTTTGTAGAGTTCTTAAAGTATACGTAATATTATAACAAGTTCGCATCACGTTATTGTTGTTTATCTGATACGCTTGACAATATTCCTTTAACGGGTGATTAGCTATTATTACTATTGGTTCTTCAAAAATATATGATGGGTAGTAAAATAAGTGCTTGTACCCATGCATGCGAAACAAAAAAATAATACAAAGAATATAAGCATTTAACAATCAACGTAAATAACATTGTATTCAAGTAATACTTAATATTAAGCATTTTCACATAGTAAATTTAATAAATATCTATCTCATAAGAATGTGTAATGGATGTCAAATCAAATAACTGCATCTTATTTTATCATTTAATACAAAATAGTTTGTTTGGATACCCTTTTATTACAAAAACGAAACAGTTTTAAATGACAAATTAATAGGAGATCAACTAGTTGTAGATCTTCGTTGTTTCAACCTCTTAACCAATCAGATTGCTTGAAAACTCCGCTGACCTAAAAAAAATTTTGCGAGGGTTTCCCTCTGTTTTGATGTGAGGCAAAATTTTAAGCGCCGACATAATAACAATATAGCCGCTGCTATCATCAAATCTCCCCCAGGTGCTAGAGCATGCCTTACCACACCTGCTAGCTTTAGATTCTGGCGTTGAGACTCTCAATCATCACTGAAGTAAGTAGTGGTAACTAAGTGGAGGCAGCCTATCCACCTCCTAGCCTCGGTTAGAGTCTTGTTGAGCTTCAGCGATAGCACATCCACACAACATAAAAAGGTATGCTTCAAAGAAACATAATAATAATAAAAGAAAGAAAAGAACATACTACTATAGGGGTATAGTAATATGTAGGCAACAAGTACTTGTTGAGCTGATCATATCACAGCCAACAAAAGAGAAAGAAAACGTAACAAATAGAACGCAACAAAACAAACATCATGATAAAATGCATTATCATGAGGAAGGAAGCAATAATAATAACACAAACGTTCAAAGACGTTTTATATCATTGCAACCAGAGGAAAAAAAGCTACTTACCACGTACCATAGCCAGAGATAGACTTGAAAACCAGCATTCACCAAAGAGAACAGACCAAGGATACGCAAGCACCAGGATAAGACCATCGAAGCGACCACCACAAAGCGCGTAGCAGTAGGCCAGATATAGAACCCAAACCAGGACCTTCACAAGTGCAATCACTATATAATACGCGTTAGCATTGTGTTCTACGTCTATTGTGCTGTTGTCAATTATACATACTCTAGTTTTATCGATAAAGGTAGCGTTGTTTTATGAGTAGAAAGCTTGCAAAGTGCAATAAAAAAAAGGGAAGAATGCTAATAAAAAACTGCAGTTGAAAGCCGTCACTACTAACATCACTGTACAGTGTAGTGAGTATCATAGGTATTAGCACCTGTTATAGAGTAGCAAAGCAAGGTAGAAGCTAGCGATCTTTACTTCATGCTTTGTCAACACCTTACTTATCGTTCTGTCACTTGTAATTAAGAGGCTATATTTGACAAAGGTAGCAAATTTTGCCTTCCAATTGAGCCACTCACTAAAAAGGCGGCATTCTAATATATGGAAAGCCCAGCTTTCACACTGCTCCAAATGAAGATTTATAGATTTCTGAAATTGTTCAACCTCAAAACCATGCAATTCTGATAATAACCATGCTTTTCAGCTTAATCAAACTTAGGGTAGAATTTAAAGGAAAATCTAGCGATACCACTTCTAAGTGTATAAACCTAGGCTATTAGACTGGTTCTTGATAGGATATTTTTTGCGATTTTTTGGTTGTTTTTGACGAATTACCAAGTTTCTGTTGTCAAAACTGTACTTGTAGTACTTATCAAAGTGTAGAGCAAAAAAAATCCTACCGAATGAGCTCTGATTCAAAGCTCTAGCATAATTTTATCATGAGATACCAACAGTTTGGTATCTCAAAAAAATTGTCATCCAGATTTTCGCCTTGCTACTGTAGGCAAACTCTGGCCAAAAATCGGTGATTTTGCACGAAGGAATTTTGGTTATATCTCGTGAAAGACGCATCCGATTTAGATAAAACAAAAAACATTCGATAGCTCTACTATGGATCTATTATGATATGTGTGTTTTAAATTCCAAATGCACACCACCTTCATGATTTTGCTCAAAATTCTGTATTTTGCGACTTTTAGGCAGAAAAATTGTCAAAAAATTCCTAATACAGTTATATTAGCCACGTAGCTTGACAGGGAATTTTAATGCGCATCAGATAGTACCACACATGTAAGTGATGCTATATAGCTTGTGCACAAATAAGCCTGTGTTTCATATATTTTGAAGAATCTCAAGGAGAGTATGTACTAAATTTGCGCTACTTCATTTACAGTACTGTTTATTGCGTGAACCAAAGAGCT
>NW_027041918.1:10000-12500 GCF_035048745.1 Mucor velutinosus
TCAAGCCTTAATATCTTGACATGTAGGCTTTTTTGAGCCATCAGAATAACGCTAAACAATTGTACTCGAGTAGCAGTAACTTCCTGGCACTTTTGCTCAGCTTTTTGAGTAAAAAAAATATGGTCAAGAATCGACTCAAAACCATGAGGTATCCCTCATGATCTTCATCGAAAATCAAACAATCGCATTTTTCACCTTGAAAACGAAGACTTTTACTATGGTATATATTGAATCAAAATGTTCCTCTCAACCCAAAGCAACTACTGAAACTACTTTTATGAGGTTTTCATATGCAGGATTTTGACATTTCGGCCAAGAACCTCATTTTGTATTTTTTAAAATAGCTCAATTAGCTCAGTCAGAACACCTATTTTTTTTTGGCACCATTGGAAGCGCCTTAAAAAGTACTTCAGAAATGTTTTAGGAAGTAGGGGCTGATCATCACAACTTACATAGTCGAAACCTGCAAAATAGTTTAAAGAAGTCGAAAAAGGACGAAATCTGGTCAATCTTGATTAAAAAAAAATAAGTTGGATTTGAATTTATTTTAGCGCTGCTGGCTGACCAAAATGCCTTTTATACCCATTCAAGAATTATTTTATACATGTCCATTATACACAATTGTCTGAATAGACTAAAAAAAAGGCAGATTTGCAGCAGTTAATGCTTGAAACACATCTTTTACATAGATTTTTGATAATCATTTTTAAAAATTTGACAAAAAAAAAGTGCAAAAACTACAGCAACCAGTATTCCCATGTGGTCCCCCACCATAGTACTGACTGGTCCAGATGTTGCTTAACTGCGGAGATCGGACGGGATCCGGTGCTTTCAACATTGTATGGCCGTAGCTTATAGTTTAAAGCATTACAATGAATAAGTGCTATACTCAAAACACTATATGATAGTGGATTTACCTGCAGTATGCCGCGTATAATATAGAAAAATTCTTAGAAGGTGTGCCATGCCTGCAAATAATGCCTGGAAGGTGTGTTTAGCCTGCAGATAATGTCTGGGAGATTAACTTTACTCACGTAATTCAACAGCATTGGACCTGTAATAAAACAGCCACCCAAACGCACTTTGATTGAAAACCAAAATTCATCAAATAGCACTCATTCAAATTCATGCTATTTGAATCTATTAATAAAGCGCTCAAATGTACATCAACAACCATTTAAACATACTGAAGTAAAGATGCACGCTTATCTCGCACATCGTGTGAATGAATCACTCCTGATCACAATGTATTCAATCACACCCATGATGGTCGTAATAGGTGATGGTATCTTTATTCAAATAAAATCAAATCAATAACAGGAATATTCAAATATGACAACTATGCCCTGCTGCCATAGTTGCACAATATCCCAGATAAAGGGTTCCATACTTCAATAACAAACATCACACTTTAAACCATCAAGGTTACTCAAATCGACCCTTATGGCCAGTGCTCTTGCATTGATTACCACTTTAAATCAAACGTCAACAACATTTGCCAGATATCGCAATAGCAGCATCTATTGCTCTCTATCATCACTAATCCTACAAGCTAGTTGCAAACGTATAAATACTCTGCAATTACTCTTAATAAATACTGTTGTAATAACAACGTAAATAACATTGTATTCAAGTAATACTTAATATTAAGCATTTTCACATAGTAAATTTAATAAATATCTATCTCATAAGAATGTGTAATGGATGTCAAATCAAATAACTGCATCTTATTTTATCATTTAATACAAAATAGTTTGTTTGGATACCCTTTTATTACAAAAACGAAACAGTTTTAAATGACAAATTAATAGGAGATCAACTAGTTGTAGATCTTCGTTGTTTCAACCTCTTAACCAATCAGATTGCTTGAAAACTCCGCTGACCTAAAAAAAATTTTGCGAGGGTTTCCCTCTGTTTTGATGTGAGGCAAAATTTTAAGCGCCGACATAATAACAATATAGCCGCTGCTATCATCAAATCTCCCCCAGGTGCTAGAGCATGCCTTACCACACCTGCTAGCTTTAGATTCTGGCGTTGAGACTCTCAATCATCACTGAAGTAAGTAGTGGTAACTAAGTGGAGGCAGCCTATCCACCTCCTAGCCTCGGTTAGAGTCTTGTTGAGCTTCAGCGATAGGCACATCCACACAACATAAAAAGGTATGCTTCAAAGAAACATAATAATAATAAAAGAAAGAAAAGAACATACTACTATAGGGGTATAGTAATATGTAGGCAACAAGTACTTGTTGAGCTGATCATATCACAGCCAACAAAAGAGAAAGAAAACGTAACAAATAGAACGCAACAAAACAAACATCATGATAAAATGCATTATCATGAGGAAGGAAGCAATAATAATAACACAAACGTTCAAAGACGTTTTATATCATTGCAACCAGAGGAAAAAAAGCTACTTACCACGTACCATAGCCAGAGATAGACTTGAAAACCAGCATTCACCAAAGAGAACAGACCAAGGGATACGCAAGCACCAGGAT
>NW_027041918.1:22500-25000 GCF_035048745.1 Mucor velutinosus
CACATCGTGTGAATGAATCACTCCTGATCACAATGTATTCAATCACACCCATGATGGTCGTAATAGGTGATGGTATCTTTATTCAAATAAAATCAAATCAATAACAGGAATATTCAAATATGACAACTATGCCCTGCTGCCATAGTTGCACAATATCCCAGATAAAGGGTTCCATACTTCAATAACAAACATCACACTTTAAACCATCAAGGTTACTCAAATCGACCCTTATGGCCAGTGCTCTTGCATTGATTACCACTTTAAATCAAACGTCAACAACATTTGCCAGATATCGCAATAGCAGCATCTATTGCTCTCTATCATCACTAATCCTACAAGCTAGTTGCAAACGTATAAATACTCTGCAATTACTCTTAATAAATACTGTTGTAATAACAACGTAAATAACATTGTATTCAAGTAATACTTAATATTAAGCATTTTCACATAGTAAATTTAATAAATATCTATCTCATAAGAATGTGTAATGGATGTCAAATCAAATAACTGCATCTTATTTTATCATTTAATACAAAATAGTTTGTTTGGATACCCTTTTATTACAAAAACGAAACAGTTTTAAATGACAAATTAATAGGAGATCAACTAGTTGTAGATCTTCGTTGTTTCAACCTCTTAACCAATCAGATTGCTTGAAAACTCCGCTGACCTAAAAAAAATTTTGCGAGGGTTTCCCTCTGTTTTGATGTGAGGCAAAATTTTAAGCGCCGACATAATAACAATATAGCCGCTGCTATCATCAAATCTCCCCCAGGTGCTAGAGCATGCCTTACCACACCTGCTAGCTTTAGATTCTGGCGTTGAGACTCTCAATCATCACTGAAGTAAGTAGTGGTAACTAAGTGGAGGCAGCCTATCCACCTCCTAGCCTCGGTTAGAGTCTTGTTGAGCTTCAGCGATAGGCACATCCACACAACATAAAAAGGTATGCTTCAAAGAAACATAATAATAATAAAAGAAAGAAAAGAACATACTACTATAGGGGTATAGTAATATGTAGGCAACAAGTACTTGTTGAGCTGATCATATCACAGCCAACAAAAGAGAAAGAAAACGTAACAAATAGAACGCAACAAAACAAACATCATGATAAAATGCATTATCATGAGGAAGGAAGCAATAATAATAACACAAACGTTCAAAGACGTTTTATATCATTGCAACCAGAGGAAAAAAAGCTACTTACCACGTACCATAGCCAGAGATAGACTTGAAAACCAGCATTCACCAAAGAGAACAGACCAAGGGATACGCAAGCACCAGGATAAGACCATCGAAGCGACCACCACAAAGCGCGTAGCAGTAGGCCAGATATAGAACCCAAACCAGGACCTTCACAAGTGCAATCACTATATAATACGCGTTAGCATTGTGTTCTACGTCTATTGTGCTGTTGTCAATTATACATACTCTAGTTTTATCGATAAAGGTAGCGTTGTTTTATGAGTAGAAAGCTTGCAAAGTGCAATAAAAAAAAGGGAAGAATGCTAATAAAAAACTGCAGTTGAAAGCCGTCACTACTAACATCACTGTACAGTGTAGTGAGTATCATAGGTATTAGCACCTGTTATAGAGTAGCAAAGCAAGGTAGAAGCTAGCGATCTTTACTTCATGCTTTGTCAACACCTTACTTATCGTTCTGTCACTTGTAATTAAGAGGCTATATTTGACAAAGGTAGCAAATTTTGCCTTCCAATTGAGCCACTCACTAAAAAGGCGGCATTCTAATATATGGAAAGCCCAGCTTTCACACTGCTCCAAATGAAGATTTATAGATTTCTGAAATTGTTCAACCTCAAAACCATGCAATTCTGATAATAACCATGCTTTTCAGCTTAATCAAACTTAGGGTAGAATTTAAAGGAAAATCTAGCGATACCACTTCTAAGTGTATAAACCTAGGCTATTAGACTGGTTCTTGATAGGATATTTTTTGCGATTTTTTGGTTGTTTTTGACGAATTACCAAGTTTCTGTTGTCAAAACTGTACTTGTAGTACTTATCAAAGTGTAGAGCAAAAAAAATCCTACCGAATGAGCTCTGATTCAAAGCTCTAGCATAATTTTATCATGAGATACCAACAGTTTGGTATCTCAAAAAAATTGTCATCCAGATTTTCGCCTTGCTACTGTAGGCAAACTCTGGCCAAAAATCGGTGATTTTGCACGAAGGAATTTTTGGTTATATCTCGTGAAAGACGCATCCGATTTAGATAAAACAAAAAACATTCGATAGCTCTACTATGGATCTATTATGATATGTGTGTTTTAAATTCCAAATGCACACCACCTTCATGATTTTGCTCAAAATTCTGTATTTTGCGACTTTTAGGCAGAAAAATTGTCAAAAAATTCCTAATACAGTTATATTAGCCACGTAGCTTGACAGGGAATTTTAATGCGCATCAGATAGTACCACACATGTAAGTGATGCTATATAGCTTGTGCACAAATAAGCCTGTGTTTCATATATTTTGAAG
>NW_027041918.1:32500-35000 GCF_035048745.1 Mucor velutinosus
GTATTAAAAACAAAGAAATTTGACAGCATTCAAGCCTTAATATCTTGACATGTAGGCTTTTATGAGCCATCAGAATAACGCTAAACAATTGTACTCGAGTAGCAGTAACTTCCTGGCACTTTTGCTCAACTTTTTGAGTCAAAAAAAAATATGGTCAAGAATCGACTCAAAACCATGAGGTATCCCTCATGATTTTCATCGAAAATCAAACGATCGCATTTTTCACCTTGAAAACGAAGACTTTTACTATGGTATATATTGAATCAAAATGTTCCTCTCAACCCAAAGCAACTTCTGAAATTACTTCTATGAGGTTTTCATATGCAGGATTTTGACATTTCGGCCAAGAACTTCATTTTATATTTTTTAAAATAGCTCAATTAGCTCAGTCAAAACACCTATTTTTTTTGGCACCATTGGAAGCGCCTTAAAAAGTACAGAAATGTCTTAGGAAGTAGGGGCTGATCATCACAACTTACATAGTCGAAACTTGCAAAATAGTTTAAAGAAGCCGAAAAAGGACGAAATTTGGTCAATCTTGATCAAAAAAAAAATAAGCTAGATTTGAATTTATTTTAGCGCTGCTGGCTGACCAAAATGCCTTTTATACCCATTCAAGAATTATTTTATACATGTCCATTATACACAATTGTCTGAATAGACTAAAAAAAAGGCAGATTTGCAGTTAATGCTTGAAACACATCTTTTACATAAATTTTTGATAACCATTTTTAAAAATTTGACCAAAAAAAAAAGTGCAAAAACTACAGCAACCAGTATTCCCATGTGGTCCCCCACCATAGTACTGACTGGTCCAGATGTTGCTTAACTGCGGAGATCGGACGGGATCCGGTGCTTTCAACATTGTATGGCCGTAGCTTATAATTTAAAGCATTACAATGGTTAAGTGCTATACTCAAAACACCATATGATAGTGGATTTACCTGCAGTATGCCGCGTATAATATAGAAAAGATTCTTAGAAGGTGTGTCGTTCCTGCAAATAATGCCTGGAAGGTGTGTCCACCCTGCAGATGATGTCTGAGAGATTAACTTTGTTCACGTAATTCAGCAGCATTGGACCAGCAGCTTTTGCAATCATTCTTAATAAATACTGCTGTAATAGCAATGTAAGTAACGCTATATTCAAGTAATATCTAATATTAAGCATCTTCACATAGTAAATTAAATAAATATCTATCCCATAAGATTGTGTAATGGATAACAAATCAAATAAATGCATCTTATGCTACTATTTAATACAAAATAGTTTGTTTGGATACTCTTTTATTACAAAAACGAAACAGTTTTAAATGACAAATCAATAGGAAATCAACTAGTTGCAGACCTTTGTTGTTTCAATCTCTTAGCCAATCAGATTGCTTGAAAACTCCGCTGACCTAAAAAAAAAATTGCGAGGGTTTCCCCCTGTTTTGATGTGAGGCAAAATTTTAAGCGCCGCTAGGTATACCAAATCTAGCAGTGTGCGCTGTCATCAAACTTCCCCCAGGTGCTAGAGCATGCCTTACTTACATCACCTAGCTTAAAATTCTGGCGTTGAGACCCTCAATCATCACCAAAGTAAGTAGCGATAACCAAGTGGAGGCAGCCTATCCACCTTCTGGCCTCGGATAGAGTCTTGTTGAGCTTCAGGGATAGGCACATCCACACAACGTAAAAAAAGGTATGCTTCAAAGAAACATAATAATAAAAGAAAGAAAAGAACATACTACCATAGGGGTATAGTAATATGTAGGCAACAAGTAATTGTTGAACTGATCATATCACAGCCAACAAAAGAGAAAGAAAACGCAACAAAACAAACATCATGATAAAATGCATTATCATGAGGAAGGAAGCAATAATAATAACACAAACGTTCAAAGACGTTTTATATCATTGCAGCCGGAGGAAAAAAAGCTACTTACCACGTACCATAGCCAGAGATAGACTAGAAAACCAGCATGCACCAAAGATAACAGACCAAGGGATACGCAAGCACCAGGATAAGACCATCGAAGCAACCACCACAAAGCGCGTAGCAGTAGGCCAGATATAGAACCCAAACCAGAACCTTCACAAGTACAATCACTATATAATACGCGTTAGCATTGTGTTCTACGTCTATCGTGCTGTTGTCAATTATACATACTCTAGTTTTATCAATAAAGGTAGCGTTGTTTTATGAGTGGAAAGCTTGCAAAGTGCAATAAAAGAAAGGGAGGAATGCTAATAAAAAACTCCAGTCGAAAGCCGTCACCACTAATATCACTGTACAGTGTAGTGAGTATCAGAGGTGTTACCACTTTTAAGTGTACAAGCCTTGGCTATTAGACTAATTCTTGATAGGATGTTTTTTGCGGTTTTTTGGTTGTTTTTGACAAATTACCAAGTTTCTGTCGTCAAAACTGTATTTGTAGTACTTATCAAAGTATAGAGCAAAAAAAAATCCTGCCGAATGAGCTCTGATTCAAAGCTCTAGCATAATTTTATCATGAAAT